>NC_133301.1:11472460-11510904 GCF_005239225.2 Populus alba | reverse complement strand
AAATTAAACTATCGTTTTTTAAATTCTTGAAAGATCATCTTGCAATTATTTTTTAGATCCCCCATATTTGTTACCCTCTTATATTTAAATATTGAAATTATGAAAAATTTGGTTACATTTTAAACACGCGAGACACTTTTTTAGTATTAAATAAATCAGTTTCCTTCTATTATAGTTTTCAGACTCGGTCAGGTGGCTGGCCTGGTCTAAGGCCCCGGGTCTGAAGTTTTGACCAGGTCACTAGGTTAGCCGGTCAATTTAAAAAAAAAATTAAAAAGATATCAATTTTAGGTAAAAATAAAAATCAAGGGTTACAACCGAAGTTTTTAACCGGGTCTTGCTTTGTCAAATTGATCATCGAGTTACACCAGGTTTTTCCTTACTCTATTTTTTGCCGAGTCCTAGGTCGACCTACAAGGCCGGGCCGGGTTTCAAACTATGCTTTTCACAAAAGAAATAAAAAATTTTCTTTTAAAAATAAAATCTTATTTTAAATTTCATATGGCCAAGTTTCTCAAAAATAAATTATATTTGCAATAATTTAGCATACTAAAAAAATAACAAAAATAGTCTCTCTCTCTCTTCTTCTTTTTTATGCATATTGGATTTAATAACTAGTTTAATAAAGTTATGAGAACTTGACCTGCATTTCAAAAAATACCATAACGTTATTTTGTTTCTTTTAATATACGAGATTATGAGTTTATATTTCAAATGTATTTATGATATTGAATAAAAAGACAATTTGGTTTTATTTTTTTTATTTTGAATCCTAAAATGAATAGATTTGACCTATAAAGTTATGTTTTCACTTTACAAGGGTGGACTAACTTTAACTATTAAATAGACCAATGATTAAAAAACATAATAATACTTTAATTTATGTGAGACAAAATAATCAATAAGATGTGGCTATGAATGATAACGTTCTTTTTTATATTATAATCAATTCCTCTTATCTAGATTCTAAAATTAGGTGGAGTTTTTTATTTATAAAAATACTAGGTGCAATTTTATATTTTTTACTGATAAAAACAAAATTTCTTGTTTTTTTTTAATCACAAAGATCCAGATTCAGAAAGAATATTTATTGTGACACTACACACATACAATATTTATATTTTAAAAAAATAAATTAATTCAGACCAGCACGTTTTTACTTATCTCATATTTAGCTAGAATCCATCATTCATTGACGTTGAGTATTGGTTTTCAAAAACTCCTTGTCAGTTTTTTTTTTTCCTATTTTGTTTAGGCTCCAAAATCATTACATTTAGTTTTCCAAGAAATCATTTTTTATATTACTTTAGGCTTACGATCTTTTTCATTTTTTATCTTCGAAATTATTATTATTATTATTATTTTATCATGAACGTTTATGGAAAAGGAGGCAAAAGGACCTTTTGATAACCATGATGAGAAAATAAGACTTTACTAGTTAGATTAACAGCGCGTGATGCCGCGGATCAATTTTTTTTTATATATAAAAAATATCAAAAAAATTAAGATCTAAAAGTATTAAGGTCTTTTTGCAAAAGTTTATATCCAAGAATTTCGGGTTTGCTACAAACGTTGATCTAAGAGTAATATTTATAATATTAACTTGCATGATCCAAGTTTAAATGGGTTTGACTGCAATATCAAACCCAATAGCCTTGGATAGGGGTCTGGCTGCAAAGGTTGTGTCATAAAAGTATAATAATATTAATTTATAATTAGTAAAAAATAATATAAAAAAAACATAGAAAAAAAAAAACCAACAATGAAGAAAAAGGAAAAAATTTGAATTAACTGGGTTAACTCTTCAAAGCAGGTTAACCGCATCAAACATTGGATTCGTGGTGTGAAAGTTTGATATCTAAATAAAAAAAAAAATGACGGGTTAACCTAAAATTAACTGGCCTAACTTTTAAACCCGAGATCCGTGTCATGAAAGTTTGATAAACTAAATAGAAAAAAAAATTAAAATTAATAAACTAAAATAAACAAAAACAATTAATGAAAGAGAAAAAAAAACAAACAAAAAGGCACCAGTTTTTCACTATGGACTGCACTATGCAATCCACAGTCAATGACATTAAAAGGCAACAAAACAAAAAGAAAAAAAAAAAAAAACTAACTGAGTTAAAAGAAAACAAAACCTATAGGAAGAAAAAACTAATGAAGAAAAACAAAAAAAATTCTATATTAACTGGGTAACCCGTAAAACCTAAGATCTATGTCATGAAAAGTCTGATAACTAAATAGTAATAATTTTTAATATCAACAAACTAACTTAAAAAAAATTTAGTTAAAAAGGAAAAAAACAAAGAAGAAAAAACCTATACGGAGCACCAAAAAAAACTAATGAAAAGAAAGAAAACAAATCTGAATTAACTGGGCTAACCTGTCAAACATGAGATTTATATCATGAAAGTTTTATAACGAAATAGAAATAAATTTAACATAAACAAACCAATTTTTTTAAAAAAAATTAAAAAGTAAAAAAAAAAACAAAACAAAATGCATTAGCCTTTTTAAAGTGGACTGCACAGAGTCAAAGATTATAAAAATGGCAAAAAAAAAAGAAAAAGAGAAAAAAAAAAACTAAAGGCATCAGTGGAATAACTAAATAGAAAAAAATTTAATATTAATGACTAAATTAAAAAAAATATTAATTAAAAAGAAAAATAAAAGCTATAAGAAGAAAAAACTAATGAAGAAAAAGGAAAAAAAAAATCTAAATTAACTAGTTTAACCCTTCAAAAACCAGGTTAACTCATCAAACCTAGATTCATAGTCATGAAAATTTTGATAACTAAAATAGAAAAAAAAATTACGGGTTAACCCAAATTAACTCAGTTAACTTGTGAAATCAAAGTTAACCCGTCAATCACGGGATAAGTGTCATGAAAGTCTGATAACTAAATAGAAAGGAAATTTAACATTAACAAACTAAACTAAATGAAAAAAATTAATTAAAAATAATAATAATAATAACTTCAGTTACCTTGTCAAACCAGGTTACTCGTTAAACCGGGAGATTCGTATTATGAAAATCTGATAACTAAACAAAAAATTTTTTAGTATTAAACAAAAAGAAAAAAAAAAAAATGAACGGGTTAACCCGTAAAACAAGGTTAACCCGTAAAACCTGAGATATGTGTCATGAAAGTCTGATAACTAAATAGAAAGAAATTTAATATTAACAAACTAAACTAAACAAAAAAAATTAATTAAAAAGAAAAAAAGCAAAAAAAAAAACTCTGGATTAACTCGTCAAACCAGGTTAACCCGTTAAACCTGGGATCCGTGTCATGAAAATATAACAACTAAATAAAAAATAAATTAACATTAACAAAAGAAAAAAAAACAAAAAAAAATGAACGAGTTTATCCATAATTAACTGGGTTAATCCGTAAAACCTGAGAATATGTGTCATGAAAGTCTGATAATTAAAATAGAACGAAATTTAACATTAACAAACTAAAGTAAACGAAAAAAATTAATTAAAAAAAAAAAAGCAAAAAAAAAAAAAAATCGCTTGTTAACTCGCGAAACCAAATTAACTTTTAAATTCAGGATCAGTGTTTTGAAAGTTTGATAACTAAATAAAAAAAATTAACATCAACAAAATGCAAATTAAAAAAATTATTAAAGGAAAAAAAAGAAAGAAGGAAAAAAAAACTGGAAAAGGATATGAAAAAAAAAAGGAAAAAAGAGATAGCTGCTCAGTTTTTTACTATGGATTGCTACATTGAAAGGTTGAACAGTTTTACTATATTTCTAATGTACCTAGTCTTTTAAGACTTATGAACGAAATAAATTTTTTTCCTAATATATAAACCATGTTGAGAAATCAATCCATGGACTCTTTTCGTTATTTATTAATTTTGAAATATTCTAAACTATTCACACTCCACCAAATACTAATTACCCCTTCGCATATTTTAAAGTTTTAGCTT
Source organism: Populus alba (assembly GCF_005239225.2). Lineage (NCBI taxonomy): Eukaryota > Viridiplantae > Streptophyta > Magnoliopsida > Malpighiales > Salicaceae > Populus > Populus alba. The sequence goes on along the minus strand of NC_133301.1, from coordinate 11,506,960 downwards.
TTGTCCTTTAACAAGAGCAAACTTTTTTTTTTTTTTAAAATGCTAACAGAATGTCCAAAAAAAAACTCTTAGATTACTCAATTGTCTCCCTTATCTTATCACAAACCAAACGAATTTTTACAACTAATTGAAAAAGATAAAAAATTAATAATTTTAAACAAAAATTCCTTAAACAAAAAAGCTGATATTTTTTTGTATAATTTTATGCATGTTCTAATTTCTTAATAAAATCTTTAATCTTATATATATATGTGTGTGTGTGAATCTTCATCGAAACCTTAAACTTTTTAGTTCTTTTGTTGCTTCTTTATTTTAATTTTATTACCTAGTCAGTTATGGTTAACACAAATTAGTTTTTTTAATGTCTTTTGTTGTTGTCTTAATGTAAATAAACTATTAAATTTTTTAATTTTGTATTTTAATTAACTCAGTTAATATGGTTCACAAAAGATTGTGAAAGTTAATATTTGATCGATTTGAAAATATAAAAAGCACTCATTGACAAATTTTTAGAAGTACCTAATTAAAAATCTATATAAAAAATAATTGATTGGAAAGAAAATTAATAGTTCGTGCACCAAAAAATATCATTAACTTGAAAATAAAAGAACTCAGAAATGTAATCATTTAAAATTTATATGGAAAAATAATTAAGCTTATACATGGTGCAATTGTTTTTTTTATTAATGAAGATATATTGATTTTGCACTCACCAAATTAAAGTTCTGGATCCACACTTAGATAGTTGGACCTGTTCTTTGATTATTTAAGGTTAATGTTAACTCAAATATTAGAATATAATATTAAGGACAATAATATAAATTTGAGAGTTTTATAGAGTTTAATTTGTTATTCAAATCATCGATAAGATACATTATTTTTTTAAAAAAATAAATTTAAAAATTTGAGCTTTTGGGACGAGTTACAATAATCGTTGTAAGATCACCCAAAACTTTAAAATTTGATATAATCTCTCTTTCAATTCAGTTATATATAGAATAACTATTAAAAAAAATTATTGTGAAAAAACATTTCATTAAGGTTGTGTTCCCCACACTTGGCTTCATGCCAAATCGATCCAAAGTTAATTTTTAATGAGAAAAAAACTATGTGGATGTTATTAGTTTTTTTTTTCAATTAAGAAAAATCTCAAATTTAAATTGAAAAACTTTATGCATATCTTTAATAAAATTAATCGATAATTATATATATCAATAATTATTAAAAAATATTATTGACAATAACCAAAGATTAAACTAGAATACTAGAGATAAATGCATATAAAAAACATGATCTTCCATAACATGGTGCCATTTAATATTATTTATTTAATTACATGTCAATACTTTTTTTTCTTATAAACAATTTAAAATAAAACCAAAACAAAAATAATTTTTAGCATAATTCCTCTTGTTCTTATAATAATTTTTTTTTATTAAGTTTATAATTTAATTATACAATAACAAAAATAAAATGTGAAGGAAAGTGATTAGATAAAATTTAAGAAACATAAAACAAATATATCATGAAAGGCTGTAAAAAAACAGATATTAGAGAAATATTTTATAATTCTATTAGAAAACAAAGTAAACATTGACTTATACTTTATTAAATAATATTTCAAATATATATTTAATTGATTTATTTAAATGAATTTGAATAAAAAAACTTAAAGACCTTGTTTGAGTTAAAATTAAAAAGAAATGAGTTAAGATGATGTGGTTTCACTTTATTTCATCTAAATATTGTTATGATTACATTTTGGATGGAGACAAATTAGCATAATTAATTCATGAAATCAGTTACTTGAGTGATAAATTTGTTTGGGTTTAGTAATTAATTTTTAGAATTTATCTCTCATTTAATTACACGAAACTAAATTAAATATTAAAAAAAATGATAAAATTAAGTTAAAGATAAAAAAATATAACTTAATTGAATTTATATTTAAATTAAAAAGACAAAAATTTAAAATTAAAAAAAATCATCTTAACTCTTGAATTGAAAAGGCCTTGCACATAGGCTTAACCTATATACTTGGTTTTTTTTTTTATATTTTCTTTTACTTGGCTTGAGGGATCAACAAAGTATCATATTTCTTTTTTTTAAAAAAATAAAATAAAATAAGCAAAAAATACGTTGCTTGTAAGCTCAATTTAGTTTCTGATCCCTGGAGAATTGTCCAAAAAAAAAAAAAATCAAGTTAGGTTTTTTTGAACTCAAAATGCTATTTTTTAATATTTTTTCATCTAAAAATACCATCATAACTTAAACAAACCAATCTTTCACTTAAAAACATCTAATTGATAAAAAAAAAAACATAAAATTAAATTGATAAAAATGGATAAATAAATCATCTCAACTCTTGAAACAGATTGTAGAGAAGATATATATATATATAGGGGAGCAGGGGTTGAATATATAATTAATTTTAGTATTAATGAGAATTTTGTTCTTTAGAATGAAGAAAAACTTATTATTAATACAGGGGCTTCCGTGTATTTCAATTCCGTGCCTCTTGAATTTCCCGCAACGAGTTCTCATTATAGTTTTTTTCTTCTTTTAAATATAGAGTAATTGTTCATTAATTAGTTTATATATTATTAATTGGCAAGGTGCATATGTAAAAGCCTTCCCTTGCTCTGCTCTCAGGCAGCTCTATGTTTAACACGTGGAAGTAATGTGGACTTGGGGGCACCATATTCTTTTCTCAACTAACAAAAAGGAAGGTTAATATATTATTTTAAACGTTTTAGAACAAGTGTTGCCTTTTCAATATCATGAGTTTGAGTCGTCCTATTTTGATTTAAAATAAATATAGATGACTTGTTATTTATATTTATTTTTTAAAAAAATTATAGGAGGAAAAAAAAAAGAATTAGACATGTGAGCATCCTTTAAACTCATGTGCTTGGCTCCTAATCAAACTCAATTGAACATTTTTTTACTTGGTAATTTTGGTTTTTTTATGCTTTTTAATTTTTTTTCAAGTCTATAATTTAGAATAAAATTTATATTTAATTTTATCTTTTAGCATTAAGTTAATGATAAATTATTTTTTATATTTTTTTATCATATAAAAAATTAAATTAACAAACTAGAGTTCATAACCCGGGTCACACGGGTCGCATGTATGTCTAGTTGACTAAAATATATATTAATCGATGAGTCGGGTTGGAATTTTTAGGCACTTTTTTTTATATTTTTTTTATTATAATTCTATTATTTAAGATGAGATTTTATTAAATTTTATCATTTAATATTGAGTTGTTAATAAATTAAATTTAATATTTTTTATTATATAATAAAATAAAAAATTAATTTGACAATGGTATCGATAACTTAAATTGTGAGATTGATATACTAACTAAATATTAATTAAAGAGTTAAATAAAAAGTTTTCAAGTTTAAATTATTATACTAACTAAGTTTAATAACAATACTACTTTTTTTTTTTTTTTTTGGTCTAACATAAAATGAAAGCTTGAGCCGATAAACTAACGTGTGTATTTATTTATGTATACACACATTTTTTTCGTTTTCTGTTGTTTGTATTTGATTGTCTTTTATCTTTACCTTTTTTTTTCTCGGTGGTTAGTTTCTTAAAGAGGGGATATATTGTGGCCATCGGAGGAGGTGAGAGGCGGTGTCTATCATTACCAGCATAATGCCCATCCATCTCCGGCTGATTAAAGGACAAGGTGGTGGTAGGTGTCATCCTACTTGGCATATGGGTGTTGTCTTCCAGTCAAAAACGTAACATGCGCACGCACCTACTTCACCTATTATACTCCTCACTCACCGATCTCCATTTTCTACTATTTTTTAAAAGAATTCAAATTAGGCGATCAAAAAGATTATGATAAAAAACATCTTTAAAATCCTATCCTATAACACATGGCAACCAATTTATTGGAGCCCCAATATATATATATATATATATATATATATATATATATAATATATAATAAAATTCCCATCAACTCCCTCTCACCAGTTCTATCCTCTATCATCACCTCCTTATATATCACCTCAACCTAGAGGCAAAACCAAACACTTACCTTCTTTGCTTCAAAAAAAAAAACAGAAAAAAAATCTCTCTTTCATTTCTCTCTCTTTCCAAACATGGAGGCCAATAAGGATCAAGCAAAAGAATTCATTTTCAGGTCCAAACTCCCTGATATCTATATCGCAAACCACCTCCCTTTACACACTTACTGCTTCGAAAAGCTTTCCCAATTCAAAGACAACCCTTGCTTGATCAATGGCCCGACCGGTGATATCTACACTTATGCGGATGTTGAGCTCACATCACGCAAAGTTGCCTCTGGCCTCTACAGGTTAGGCCTCCAACAAGGCGATGTTATATTGCTCTTGCTCCAAAACTCGCCAGAATTTGTTTTTGCATTTCTTGGAGCGTCGTTCATTGGCGCTATTAGCTCAACTGGAAACCCTTTTTATACTTCAGCTGAGATCGCAAAACAAGCAACAGCTTCAAAGGCAAAGCTGATAATAACACAAGCAGCTTTCGCCGAGAAAGTGCAACAGTTTGCTCAAGAAAACGACCACGTTAAGATAATGACCATCGATTCTCTTACAGACAACTGCTTGCATTTCTCGGAGTTGACAAGCTCTGATGAGAATGAAATCCCTGCTGTCAAGATTAAGCCTGATGATGTCGTGGCACTCCCTTATTCGTCAGGGACTACAGGTCTCCCTAAAGGTGTCATGTTGACTCATAAAGGGCTTGTTACTAGTGTGGCACAACAAGTTGATGGAGAGAACCCTAATCTCTATTTTCACGAGAGGGATGTGATTCTTTGTGTACTGCCTTTGTTCCACATCTATTCACTCAATTCCGTATTCCTTTGTGGGCTAAGAGCTGGTTCAGCAATTTTGCTTATGCAAAAATTCGAGACGGTCGCATTAATGGACCTTGTACAGAAATATAAGGTGACAATTGCTCCACTCGTGCCCCCTATCTTTCTGGCAATTGCAAAAAGTCCAGTCGTTGATCAGTATGATCTTTCTTCGATCCGGACAGTCCTGTCTGGCGCAGCACCGATGGGGAAGGAGCTTGAGGATACAGTCAGGGCTAAGCTGCCTAATGCTAAACTTGGACAGGTACGTATATAGTTATATCATATATTACGATAATTATATCATGGATTATCGTTCATATATGTATAATTTCTTTTCTAGCTCCACACCACATTACAAGAAAAAAATTATAAATAACTCTTGGATTACAATGTTTTTTTATATAATATTTAGTTTGTTTCAGGATATTTAAGATTCGGTGCTAGATTTGATAATTTTATATGGTGCTCAAGTTGAAATTATAGAATACTTACAACATAAGAAAGATATATAGACACAAAAATAATAGAAAAAAAAAATTCATATCAGATGATAAGTTCCTTTTCTTTTTTCATTTTTAAGATTTGTTTTTTATTTTCTATATATATATATATATATATTTAAAGATAGGGTAGGAAAATTAATAATCCCACTAAAGTTATCAACCACAAATCGGTTTGGCATGGCCACACTTCAACACCCTGTAAATTAGTGGTGGCACTTGAAGAAATTAATTGCTGGGGCCAGGGGGTCATGGGCGAATAAACTAATCAATCACAAGGACATGCAACTCTTCGTTTTCCCATTGACGCACTCCAAGTTCATATGCGTAGGGATATGGAATGACAGAGGCAGGGCCCGTGATAGCAATGTGCTTAGCTTTTGCAAAGGAACCCTTTGAGGTTAAATCTGGCGCCTGTGGGACTGTTGTTAGAAATGCAGAGATGAAGATTGTCGACCCGGAAACCGGTGACTCCCAGCCGCGAAATAAAGCCGGCGAGATTTGCATTAGGGGTAGCCAAATAATGAAAGGTACGCATTTCTACCATTTTTCTATAACGTTTCCTTGCTTCGTTGCATGTTGTCATCGTGAATATTAATTAATGTTCAACAGGATTAAAAATCTGGGAGAGCCAAGAATTTTTTTTTATTATTATTTCTATAGTAGTAAAGTATAACACTTGAAGCAGTTCAAATAATTTTATCCTTTCAGGGTGGAAAATGGATTTATTTTTTTAAAGTAAAACCTTTCTAAGCGACGAAATCTCATGTACCACACAACTTTAAAGAAAAAGTCATGAAAGTCTCCATCGATTTGGGAGTAATTACGTTAAAATAAAATAGACTCCTCTAGTTATTTGCACGTTAAAGTATATATGCTTGCGATTTGCAAATGAGAAGCATGACCCTACCGACGTTAATTGAAACGAAAACGTTAGGTACAACGTTCTCACCAACCCTTTGTACCATAGTTTTGAAGTTTGACCTGCTCTAATCGTCGATTTGAAATCCGATTGATTGAAAGCTGAAACTAGACTAGGCTGAGGAAGAAAAATAATTAAGTTGATTTGATGGGTTAACCGATAAAATTAGATGAAAAACTTGATTGTAATTTGTTAATTTATTTTTTTTATTAAAATAATATTATTTTAATTTAAAAAATTAACCCAATTAAAATCTAGAATCTAAATTTTTTATGAGGCTGGCTATCGGCCAGGTTCTAAAAACTATGTTTTGTAGGGTATGGTTTCATAAACTGGGGACCTTTTTTAATTTTTCAACCGTTTAGATAATTATAATTGGATTACTGAATTAAGCCGTAAAATTCAGACATATACATACTTATCAATTAATTATTTTATTAAAAATTCCCTGTTTTCCCCTAGCTATCAAAAGATTATTTTTGGGTGTGGGTCCATTTATACCAATTAGTAGATAAGAGGGACATATAGATCACTGTCTAATGTCCACCACTGACCATGTTATGCACGGCTGCTAGTGCGGCTTTTCTCATGAAGTTGTCTAAAACAGCTTTCAAGTCTTTATTCAAGTTATGGGTTATGTTTTTAAAAATGATGGGCCGTAGTTCTTACTCCACCTATTTTTTTTTTTATAGAGAATTTAGTGGTACAAGTTTTACAAAATTTTGATTTATTTTTACTTTAAATAAATTATTTTTATAATTTTATATAGTTTTGATATATTGATATTAAAAAGAAATTAAAAAAAATATTTTTCAATAAAAAATATTTTAGAAAGGCAGAAAGCTACTACTATAATCACCCCCTTTATTCGTTTCACGCTTTTCTACGTCCCGAAAATTTAACATTGTTTTAGTAAACCTGTATATTTATGAACTACGCATGCCGAGCGGGAAATATTTTCCTTTGTGAGATGATCCATGAGTACAGAAACTCTTCTTTCAACTAGAAAATAATAACTCATGATTACTAATTAATTACAGTGTTTTTTTAGTAAAAACTAAAAAGAGAAGGATCAGGGTGAACATGATTATGCGAAAATGTAGCCTGCTTATTTTAATTACTTAGAAACCGTTTGGCTATGCGGCTGCGTTTCATGGAAAACGCAGCGCGCAGCCGTTTGGTTAAAAAAAAAAGCAATTTATTGTTCACTGGACCCCACTTAAATTTTACGTTTTTAACGCAGGAAACGGAAAGCAGCAATTTCATGCTTTTTTACTGTTCATGTTAATTGCACTGTTCAATGAACAGTGCAATTAACATGAACAGTATATAGTGTATACTGTTCATGCGAACAGTGCAGGAGAACTGCACTGTTCACTCAAAAACCAGTGAACAGTATAATTCTCTTGCACTGTTCACTTGCCTGCGTCTTTTTTTTTTTTTTAGTGTGTGTTATGTTTCTTAGTGTGTTATTTTTTTTAACATTTAAAAAAAAAAAATTAGTTTAGAGTGAAATTTATACCTGATAATATTTTATCTAATTTTATTACATGCTAAAAATATTATAAAAAAATATAGTTTTTGTTTGATGTATTTCGTATTTAATGAAATTATAAATGGTTTTATGGAATAATAAAAAATATTTTATATAAAGTATGATTTATTTCATGATAAAATAGCAATAGTTAAATCTACAATATTTAAATTAAAAATCATAAGTACTAATATATATTTTTAAAATTATTTTATAACCTCAATTTTAAAATCATTTTTAACCAAACACATTAAACTACTTTTTTCTTCAACTTCAATTTCAACCACAGTTTTAACCAAACACCTATTTTTTCAAACCAAACTCAACTAAAAGTACTTTTTATAAAACAACTTTTTTTTAAACCACAACCACAACAGCTACCGCAATGCCAAACACACTCTTACTGGTGTGTATTTGGGTTTGAGTTCCCACGTTGGTTTAATTTAAAAATATTTTTTAAAAAATTAAATTATTTATTAATTTTTTTAGTATTTTTAGATTATTTTGATGTAATGATGTTAAAAATAATTTTTTAAAATAATTTTAAAAAATAATCATTATTATAATAAAAAAAAAATCTTAAATAAGTGCAACGAACAGATATAAAGAAACATTATAAAGAAACTTAAACCAAATATATTGATGTCGTCCCATGAAGTCATTTTACTAAGAAAGATTAAGTCGTGATGGTACTGTAACAAGGGCAAATTTAAAACTTGGTAAATTCAGTGAACAAGTCTACCTAAGATAAGAAAAAGAAAAGAAATTAATTAATGGGAAGTAAAAGAAAAGCATTTGAAAGGAAATGTTTTTTTTTTTTTTTGTAAAAAAAGGGAAACAATAATTTAATTAATATTCCCCTAAAAAAGAATAATTCTGATTGCTTTTGGTAGGTTATCTAAATGATCCTGAGGCCACTGAAAGGACGATAGACAAAGATGGATGGTTGCACACGGGTGATATTGGATACATTGATGAAGATGAACTCTTTATCGTGGATCGTTTGAAGGAATTGATCAAATACAAAGGTTTTCAAGTAGCACCTGCTGAGCTTGAAGCAATGTTGATTGCTCATCCCAGCATCTCTGATGCTGCTGTAGTACCGTAAGTTCTTATTTTACGTATTTGTTTATTAAATAATGTGTACATATTCAACGAGTTCTCGTATATAATTCTCGTATTATTTTCTAGGTAGTTTCCATTAATTACCGTCTATCTATTTATCTATAATTAGTAACATTTCTTTAAATTTTTGGGTGTTTCAGCATGAAAGATGAAGCTGCCGGAGAGGTTCCGGTTGCTTTTGTGGTGCGATCAAATGGTTCCAAGATCACCGAGGATGAAATCAAACAATATATCTCAAAACAGGTACTAACATTTGATAAATCAATTAATATATACTTTCGGGTCTGATGATTTAGCACACATTTATCCCTTACAGTCTTTCTGGATTATGCAGTACACATTTTGATGATTAAATTGGTGTGATGATTTACTGTATAGGTGATCTTTTATAAGAGAATTGGTCGGGTTTTCTTCACGGAGGCCATCCCCAAGGCCCCATCGGGAAAAATCTTGAGAAAGGACCTCAGAGCAAGGGTTTCTGCCGGTGATATTCCACATCAGATTCCTAATATGCAAAACCAGCATTAGTTTGAAGTTCAGAGGCAAAATGGATCTGATGTGTTTTTCTTTTCTTAGCGGCCTCCAAAAGGGTTTCAAAAGGGAGAGGAGAATATGTTAACTTGAAGATTTCAGAGCCTTCAATGTTCAGTTGTTGCTATCGACCTATGATGCTCGGTGAATAGAAAAATAGGCTTTGCATTAATTAACGGAAACTAGCTTTGCAAAGTCAAACCATTTTTATTAGCAAAATCTACTATTCTGAGTCTAAATAATAAATATGTAAAAATTCGTAACCATTAATTAAATAAAAAAAAACTATATCTATTAATAAATAAAAAAATATTAACGTGTCTATTTTGCTCGCTTTGGTAGGGGTCAAATAACTTGTTTTTAATAAAATAAATAAATATATAAATGTTGTAGACATAAAATAATATAATTATGAATAAAAAACCAGACCTAAACTATGATGCTTTGTGAATAGAAGAATGGGCTTTTGCATTAATTAATGGAAGCTAGCATGCAAAGTCAAACTACTCTTAGTAACAAACCTATTACTCATGTCTAAATAATAAATATGCAAATTTCTCCAACATTTTTTTTATATAAAAATTCTAATTATAAATCAAAAAATTTATGTAACTATTTAATTAAATAAATAAATAAAATATATTAATGTGTCTATTCTGCTCTCTTTGCTAGAAGTCAAATAATTTTTTTTAATACAAAAAAATAAATATATAAATATTATTAACATTTTTTAATATAAAAAAATATAATTATAAATAAAAAACCCTTCCATGTTCAGTTATTGTTATCAACCTAAACTATGATGCTTGGTGAATAGAAGAATGGGCTTTGCATTAATTAATGGAGGCTAGCGTTGCAAAGTTTAAATAATAAATATGCAAGTGTCTACAACGTTTTTTTTATATAAAAATTCTAATTATAAATCAAAAAATTTATGCAACCATTTAATTAAATAAATAAATAAACAAACTATATTTGTCAATAAATAAAAAAATATTAACATGTCCATTCTGCTCTTTTCACCACGAGTCGAATAAGTTTTTTCTAATGCAAAAAAATGAATATGTAGGTGTTGTTAACACTTTTTTTTGACATAAAAAAATATAACCGTGAATAGAAAAATCAGTGCTTACATATAATAAAATAAAGTGATAATCATATATATTAATAAATATAAAAAAAAATGTTAATGCAACACCATGTCTAGGATCTTAAGTTAATTTTTAACACAGTAGAAAAATAGAACTATGTTGCTAGTGTGCTTCACTATATCATGACTCTCTTAATTAAGAGGGTGTTTGTCATTGCGGTCCAACTACATTTTTGAAGATTTTTGAATGTTTTTTGGCTTCAATTATTTTTTTTTTGTGTTTTTAAGTCTTTTTGATTTGATGATATTAAAAATAAATTTTAAAAAATAAAAATAAAATATTATCTTAATACATTTTTAAGTGAAAAGTTTTTTGAATAACAACCTTTACCATACTCCCAACAAGCACTAAGAAATATAATGACACTATTTATGCTAAACGAAATAAATCTTTTAATGTATGAACCAATAAACTGAGAAAGAGCTGCTAATGCCATTTAAATTCTCAAAATAAAAAGATAATTATTATCATAAAAGTAAAAGATGGATGGGTATGATATTTTTACCCTCAACTTTTCTTTGAAGCACATGCTATTTTTTTTTGGTCTTAAAGATCACATTTTCTTACTTAGAATACATCATTTTTATTTTTAAAAATTAATTTTATTTGTATAAAACACAAGAAAAATAAAATTATAGATGAATTAAAATGTTCTCTTTTAAACATTAAATACATACAAAATTATTAAAAATACAACCACTATTTAAAAATGCTATATACATAAGCTAAAAAAATAAAGAGAAGAGGTATTAATCTAAATATAAATTAAAAAGAGGTATACACCTTTTTTTTAAGATACACACATAATTAAAAGAGGTGTCAATTAAAAAAAAATAAAAAAAATAAGATAGATATACACCTCTTCTTAAGACACACATAATTAAAAGAGGTGTCAATTAAAAAAAATAAAAAAATAAGATAGAGGCAAAGCCAGGCTTGGTCCATTTTGCAAAAGGTTTGCAAAAGGACCTTTAATTTTTTTTTTAATTGAAAAAAAAAGTGGATGGCATGTCATTTACCTTAAAGTTGTTTTTTTAAAAATAAAGTTAGGTGACTTGGTTGCTTACTTTTCCCTAGATTTTGGATACAATTGTGGTTGGAAAATTAAGAATGGTGGTTTTTTTTTACTTAAAAACCTAAATTTCAATATAGTTTTAACCTATAATACCAATAAAACACTCAAAATGTCTATACTTTTCGTGAGTTAAATCGACGCAAACTGAGACTTTTCTCTCATGTTTACAATTAGGAGCTGAAAAGTAATAAAAATAAATTTTTATACCACAATTAAAATTTTAAAATATTAAAGGACTGAAAAGTTATGATTTAAAATTAGGAACAAAGTGATTTCTTTCCTGCCACCCTTTTTCTCTTTGTTTTGCACTTTCAATTATGATTCTTCTTAATGATTTTTGATAAATTGATAATGAATTTGAGCATAAAAAAATGTAATTGAAGATAAATAAAGTTTGAAGGCTATGATTTTAGATTTTCTGTTAATTGTTGCTTATTAAAATAAATTTGGGCTAAGCTTAAGCTTTTGAAAGTGGCTATGACATCGGCCCAGATTTTGGGTTGAAATGGAAATGAAAGGGATATTGTCCGCAGAGGTCTTAATTTTGGGAAAATAATAAAGTGGCGAAAGGAAAACTATTCGGAGATCAGAGGCTAATTGAATCACAATTACCATGCCGTTAATCCGTGTCCTTCTTTCTTTGTGGTTAGCAAGAAACTCTAAAGAAGAAGATTTCAATTTTCAATTAATGAGGGGTATAATGGTCAATTTAGTGATATTTGAACACCACATCAGCAGTGCTATATATCATTTCCCCAAAATTTAAATTGATAAACTCAAATAAACAATTATATTTTTATCTTAGAAAAAATTATTGACACATATATTTGAATAAATACCCCATATCCAATCACATTTACAATGGTGTTAATTTGAGAAACATTTTATGGTGTTGAAGGAACTTTAGGATCATCTTGAGAAAAAATAAAATTTATAACCCATAAAAAAAAAATATATTTTTATTTATAATTTGTCTTTCATACTTGTATCTTTTTATTTCTTTAAAATAAATTCAAAGAGTAACTAATGACATTCTATCAGTTATTTTTTAGGAACACTTAAAAAAATAAAGACAAACACAAGAAAAAAAGAGAAAATAAAATCCATAATCCATAAAAAAATGATAAGAATATTTTGATAAATGATTTCTCTCTCCTACTTGTATCTTTTTATTTCTTTAAAATGAGTTTAAGGAGTAATTAATAAGATGTTACTAGTTACTTCATAGGCATTATAAAATTAGTCTTAATTTGTATTTTTTTTTAAAAATATTTAGTATGAAACTAGCCTTGATACTCGCATTTCGCTGTGGGGCTAAACTATTTATTTTGCTAAAAAACGATGTTCAACTATCGTAAGCATGTTTTAAAAAAGAAAGAAAAATGTGCGACTCAAGTTATAGATCTGACTGGGTCAAATAAGATGACTTTATTTTAATTAGATAAAAAATAGAAAATAATAATTGATGGATCAAATTTTATAAAAAAAAATGATTAGAATAACATGGGGAAAAAGTATTGTTTTTTAAAAAAGAAACAAACCATGTATCTCAATTAGCTCATTAAATATGGAAGAACAAAATAAGATAAAAAAATAACATAAAAAACCGGTCCTCGTTAACTCAAGAAAACTGAATTATGATTGCTAATAATTAACCATGGCATGACATGGAGTTTATCCACACCTTCCATAAATTTTCACTACCATGTTTGGCAGTTTGACTAGAAAAATATTCTGTCGGTATGTACAGTATTATTTCATCGAAATATATTTTATCAACAGATTTACAAACAAAAAAAGATTGTTAGAAAACTGCTCATCTGTAAAAACGAAATCCTAATAGTTTTACAGATGGTCAATGCGCGTGAAAAAAATTTTATCCGCTGTAATATACCAAAGAAATAATTTCATCGGTGATTGACTTTGGCATTTGGAGTAATTTTGCTTATTTGATGTAAGGAATCCTAATTTTTTTTTAATCAAAATAAAGATATTGACAAACTGAGTGTTGGAGTAACCAAATTTATGGTGAAGAGAGTTTGATTCGTGATAAAATAGAAGGGAGGATCTATTTAGTTTTGCAAAGAAAAATGAAGGAGGAAGAAAAAGAAATGAGGGAGGAGAAAAGGGGGGGTAATATTTATCACGTCATAATTTAAATATTTACATATAGATATTACCGACAAGCTTATTTCAATAGTAATACCTCTTGGTATGCACTGAAAGAAATATATTGTTGAATTTCATGAAAGATGAAGAGAAAAGAAAGCTGTATTTCCCTGGCCACGTAAGAAATTACAAAAGGATACAGTATCAAACTGAAGCAAAGGATGAAATATTCCTATCGTAGAGGACTGTCGATTGTCTCAACTCAAATCTAAATAAACGATGAAGGGCCTGGATTGTCTTTACTTTGAAAAACAGGCATACAAAATATAACTTTGCAGGAGTGCTTGAGGCGAAATGTGGTGACAAAGAGTTTAAGATCTGCATTGAGGCGAAATGTGGTGACAAAGAGTTTAAGATCTGCATAATAAATTTTAAGTTTGAGTCAGGGCATGTATTTTTTATAAGAGCTTGGAATAGCTAGAGTTTTACTCACTAACCTGGGCCTATAAAATACGCTTTTCGAGGTTGGGATTTCCTCGGATTAAAATATATATATATATATATATATATATAAAACTTTGTACGACAAACCGAGTCAGTTCACACATTTCCAAGAATTGCCATGAGGGAGTAAAGCCTACGGGGCATTCTAATCTCCTCAATATCATCACACAAGTCCAAATTATTGTTGTAAGTGGTGGAGGAGGGGGGCCATACAGCCCAAATGAAAGACAACAGACACCCGCCCTCCCCCGCCCCTCCCGGCCCCCATCGCTCTCTCTTGATGGCTGCACTGAAACTCAAAGTGATATTAACCTCCCAAGTCTAAACACATGGGATAAAACATGGATGGTTTGCAACGTTATCCATGCTTGGATATATTATATCATTATCTCTTGAAATGTGTGGATCAAACAGTGTTCTTCTTCGCCCAACTTCTCTATCATCACTTGTTAGTTGCTGCTAGTTTGTAGTGCAGCTGATGAGTACACACACAGTCACCTACTGTGTAACAAAAAGACGAAAAATAAAAATAAAATAGCAACCCAGTTGTGCATCCCCACTTAATTAGAAGAATCTCAGTGGTGACAAGTCAGCTTCCAATAGACGACGTGTCAATCTCGAAGGTCAACCTGAATTGATTTTTTGTCTGCCACCTATCACTAAAATAAAATCATATTTCATATGATCTTGAATAGTAGTACACTTTGCCTCCTTTGGATTATGTTTTTATCCTATTTTACTAATATCAAATGAGACGTGGATCGATGAAACTCAATCGGCTTGTTTGATGGATTTTTTATTTTTTGATATTATAGTGTCTACTGTTTTTTTAAAACATTTTTTAAATTAAAAATGAAATAAAATAATATTTTTTTATTTTTTTTATTTTTGATATCAATAAATTAAAACTATTTAAAAACATTAATTTAACATTTTTTTAAATTAAAAATAATTTGAAAAATATTTTAAAAAATAGACTCTGTGATGTAAAAAACAAACATTAATTATTATTGATGATGGCCACACTTTACCTATCATTCTATCCATAACCTTGATATATTTATTAGTTCTTAATATTTTTTTGTTAGATTATTCATTCTTATTTTTTTTCTATGTGAGTTTAAATATTAAATTTTATTTTATGATGTATAAATTAGAAAAAATCATTCGACCATTGGCTCAAGTTTAACATATATCGTTTCTTTGGGTATTTTATCTTTTATCTTGGTTTTAGAATTTTTTGAAATGAAACAAAGAATCTCTATAGGGAAAGCTAATATCGAAACTAAATCTTGGACTGAGCACATTTGTTTGTAATAATAAAAACTTGAAGATTCTCTACAGGGCATTCTAGTTTCTGAGTCTGCAAATAATTTCCATCGTTGATCAAAAGCTTGAAACAAAAAAGTCCAAAAAAGTGCAGGAAGGATATGGGTAAAAAGTGTGCAGAAACGGGACCCTACTCTCAACAAACGAACAGTGATGGCAACTTTCTTAGCACCAAATTCAAAAGCAGAGCTCGTGGTTGCAGCCAAACCACAGATAATTAATTAAACTGAAGTATGGTGAAAAAATCATTTTAATTTAATAGTTTAAATTATTAGTTAAGATTTTAAAATATAATTTATATTATTTTTTAATATATTTTTTTTAAAAATCTTTTGAACTTGAAACTTATACAGGTTTATATTAACTTTTATTTAATTTTCATCAAATAAATAAGAATGATAAGATTCGAATTCGTGATCACTTGGTCATCAAAGCTTTGATACATGTCATATTAAAAAACTATCTCAACCAAATAATTTAAACTATTAAATAAAATTTATATTATTTTATAACAACCATATACACCACGAGAAAACTACAAAAACCTAGTTTCAACACATATGTAGCCCACCATATAAAAGCCACTTGAAGAGATGAGGGTATTATATCCCTTGGGAAATTTCTTGTCCCATGAAAAGTTACCCTCCTGGGCCGCGCGCCTCCAGTAGAACACATGCAAAATCGAGAAGCTATAATTAATGGGGGCATGTTTTGATGAGCAAAATGCACACTATAGAAGTCGTTATATCCACGTGTAGGCAAAAAAGAGAACCACAAGTCATAATACTGAGCTCTTCCATAGCCCATTAAATAATGTTCGACAACGCACAAACATTGCACAGTCATCTGGGTGAATGTTTAGGACGTCCTTATTGGCTATCCTTATTATCTATATGGCGAAACCAGAGGCTCCTTTCAGTCTAATCACCACCCTTTGCCAGCACCTCCAACTTTTCCCATGTGAGCCTCTTTCACTCCACCCCTCTGTCGCTTGTTCTGCTTTCATATTTAACTTGATTTTTTATTTATTTATATGGATGTTTGAAACAATTTGTATAAACTTTAATTAATTTTTATATATCTTGAAATTAATATCCGATAAATCTTTAATAATTATTAATATTAGCAATTACAGAGCTCAAACTTAAAATCATAAAATGAATAAACCTCAATAAATTTAGTTAGGTACGTTGTACATGTACAAACACTCACATAAAAGAACTAGGAAAATCCACCGATACAAGAAGATGAACGTTGTGCATATCTCCATGTCTTGTGGGTTTGTTAAGCACAAAGAGACACATTCCTATTGACTGATTTGCTTCATAATACATGCTTTAGAAAAGGAATTAGTGCTCCTAGCGAGATTGGAATCTCATGTTATGACTACTTGACTACATAAACAGCATGTAGTTACTTGGTTTGTTTTGTGTCTGTGATTAACAGACAGCACTCAGCGCAATCATAGCCGACCTGCAAGAACTTGATCCCGCAATCATGATCACAATTATCATTGTTATCATTATGTTAATGAGAGCTCATCCAATTTAATCGATTAAACTATAGTGGCTGTTTGAGAGCACGTAGTGCAGTGGACGATTTTATTTTGTTTGCTCTTTATAAAGTTTTTAAAATCCCAGACCCCATGTGCATGTCTCAGGTAACTATAATGTAAGAAATTGGAAGAGAAAGAGAGAGATTCCCCATGGGATGTGATGTGAGGTAAACGGCTTAAAACCTTGGTGGCACACATACAGGGAAATTGGGGTCCCATCTAGGGCATTATGGACGATAACAATCATCTGTTCTCTACAATTTGCAACACTTTTGTCTTAGGATTGTTTGCCAATGACATGATGAATGATGCACATGATAGATGGCTGGATTTATTATGTTCATAGCATTATTAAGTTTCCGCTAGGACATGTACTAGGATGGGTCATGCCAACAGTACTACTGCTGTCTTTTCTCCAGTACCAAAGGTTCTCAAATTAATTTTCAGACACACTGAAAGTTTACTTAGATGTATGAACAGTTTGTTTTTGCTGTTTGAAAAAGTATTTTTTTTAAAAAGTATTTTTTTATTTTAAATTATTTTTTTATTTTTTTAGATTGTTTTAATATACTAATATCTAAAATAAATTTAAAAAAATAAAAAAATTATTTTTATGTATTTCAAAGTGAAAAACATTTTAAAAAAGTAACAGTCATCACAATACCATATGAGGCTGCACGTTTTATACAAACATAAAAAAACACTAACAAGTCGTTTGATATTGTGATAATAGTTATTTTTTTATAGTATTTTTTATTTGAAAATACATTAATTTTTGTTATTTTATAAAATTTATTTTTGATATTAGGATATTAAACGATCTAAAAATATATATAAAAATAATTTTTAAAAAATAAATTTTAAATTTTTATAAAAATACTTTTCAACCATAAAACTTTGTACGGGCGTAAGATTGGTGCTGGGGGGGCTAGTTTCAGTGCTGGAGAAGGGAGAGTTGGGGAAGGTAGGTAGGTAGTTTTATCTTTTAGGGTGTTTTTGGTTTGTTAGGTGTTAAAAGGTGACAGGGTTTTTTAAAATTTTACTTTTTAAAAAATAATCCTTGAATTATGTTACAAGGACGTCAAGTTTATTTGATCTAAGAACTAATTTTGAGTAAAATGTTGCAAAACATTCATACGTATATCATGGAGAAATCTTGTGACTGACAAGTACTCTGTTGGAAAGCTAGAGTGAAAGGACATTGGGTTTTGTACTTAAGCACAGAAATCTCTTGGATTATTTTTGTCACAATGTAGTCTACGATCGAACAACATAAAGGTGTCCATCTGGTTTGCAAATGGATTCAGTGCAGCGGGGCTACTTCTCATTGATCCAGTAGGCTTGTTCAATGTATCAAGGAATTAATCAATAACTTAGTCTTATAAATAACATTTTAAAATATAATTTATATTATTTTTTAACATATCTTTTAAATAAAAATCTTTTAAACTTAAAATTTATACAGATCCACATTATCTTATTCTTAATTTTATTAAATAAATAAGATGGTGAGATTCAAACTCGTGACCGTTTAGTCATTAAAACTTTGATACCATGTCAAGAAACCATCTCAACTTAATAATTTAAATTTATAAATAATATTTCAAGATATAATTTATATTATTTTTTAATACGATGAATAACAAGAATATGATAATTTTGCGAATAAACTTAGTAATGGTCTATTATCATATTGCATGTTTAGTCAAGTCCAGATGTTGATTAATCTAATACTAATGTTAGCAAGCAAGATTAATCATGAGTGTATTATAATCTCAAGCACTCGTACTCCATTGATTATAGAGAGAAGTTGATATTGTATCCATATTGAAAAGATAGGCTAATTACGTAGGCTCAGAAGCATTGGGAAAAAAAAGATATAAAAACTAAGCATTGCTGAGATTTAGGTTTAATTAGTGTTCTCTCTGTTACGAGAACATATATTAGGAGAAATACGACGGAATTCTTCCGAGGGCCGACAATGGATTATAATGCTGCCGTTAATGGAGGCGACAACCCTTCGATCCTACAGTGACCCTTGCAGCTTCCTGTCTCTTTCTCTCTCTCACACACACACATTCTAACAAAATTGCCTATCTCTTTTTCATTCTACTATATGTGGTTGCAGGAACAGTGAACCATTGCACCTTATATAATGTAAGGGTACTGACCTTCGCCTTCTACTTCATTGTATCTCTACTCTCCACATTTCTCCTTTACTCAAATAGCCTAACCTTTTTTTTTTACTTCCCACAAATCTCTCTTCTCTCTCTCTCTCCTTTTCTCTCTCCCATTATAATCGATCACCACTCATCCGGAGTTACATCAAGCCCCATCTCCAATTAATACTTGGCTAATTATTCACTCTATCTTTCTCCCTATCCCTCTAGGCTAGGGCCATGGATTTTCAACCAAACACCTCTCTACATCTAAGCCTACCAAGCAATCAACTAAACCTAGAACTTGTACTCGAGCCATCCTCTTCTTCTTCATCATCACCTCATAGTCCGGCAGAACCTCGAATTTTCTCATGCAACTACTGCCAAAGAAAGTTTTATAGCTCACAAGCTCTTGGGGGTCACCAAAATGCTCATAAGCTTGAGAGAACCTTGGCCAAAAAGAGCCGAGAGATGAGTTCATCCGTACGGGCTCATGGAAGATCGAACCCACGGTCTGGATCGTCTTCTTGCATGAGTGGGTCAAGCTTTCCTCGACATCATGAACCGGCCCTAGCAAGGTTCGAGCACCATGGACATGATGGTAGGTTTGTTGGTGACGCGAGCTATGGCAGGACAGCGATGAATTATGGTTCCATAGAAGGTGTAGGGGGTTCTTGGTCCCTGGTGTATAGAACCGAAAATGTTCAAGAAGAGTTGAGCCAGCTAGATTTGTCTTTAAGGCTTTGAAATCTTGTAGTACTTCTAACTTCATTTTCGAAGATTTCTTTTTTATTGTTCACTTTAATGTTTGATATGCATGATATTTTAATTAAATCTTAAAAACAGAAAAGTTTTAAATGTCTCCACTTATCTAGTCAGAAAATCGGATGGAATGTCTTTTGGAAAAAAAAAATATTGAATTTTATAAATAGAGCTTAACTTTTGTCTTTCACTAGATAAGTGGCTCACGTTATGCTGTGGAACGGTTCAAATTTTCTCAACATAAAAAAATAATATTTATATAACAACAATAATAATAACATGAGAGAAATCAAGTTTAATTTATTAAAACACAACTCACAGTATAAGAGCGAAACAACCTATAGAAAGAAAAGTGAAAAAAATTATAAAGTTCAAGATTTAATAACTTAATATCAAAAATTAAAAAAAATTAAAAAAATATAATATCGAAGAAGCAAACCCGAGTCAACTCGACCTAAATTGATAAACCCACAACTCGTAATATGAGATAGAAATAAAAAAATTCAAAAAGAAGTACCTATAAAAAAAACAAAAACAAAGTTCAACAAAAGAAACTTCAAAAAAAAAAACCCGAGCTAACTTTACCAACCTACCATCATAATAACCAAACATAAAGAAAAGAGAAAAAATGACAAAACTCAAGGGCAAATTATTTCATGCAAAACAAAGATATTGAAAAAAAAAAACTCATAAAAAATTGAGGAAAAAAAAAATCAGCCTTCCAAAAGAAGCACTTAGCAAAAAATACCAAAATTAAAAAAAAAAAAAAAAAAACTTAGTAATAAAATGCAATCTAACTCTGGTTAATTTACCACCTCGTACTCAGGATAACCCATCATATGCTGACACATGCATTTATTTTTAAATAATATTTAATAACTTGCAATATGAGATATGAGGCAGAGATAACCCAACACAAAATAGAAAGCAAAACAAACTAAGAAGCTCAAGGCCCAATAATTCAGTGTCAAATGATAAAAATAATAAAAAAAACTAATTTTTAAAAAGACCCTAAAAAAAATCGAACTTAAACCGGGTCCATTATCGACATTGATGGACCGAGTTATGAGACTAAGATTATCATGTAAATGACAAACATGAAAAAACCATAAAGAAAATTTGCAAACCATAAAAAAATTAAAATTAAAACAATAAGGACTAAACAATGCAAAAAAATAATTGAAAGAAACTAACCAGGGACTAAATTCAAAAACAAAATAAATGAAGAAAATGATAAAAAAAAAAAAGAGCAATAAAAAAATGAGGACCAAAATTGGAAACCAAATAAAATAAAATTAAACTCCAAAGGACAAAAAAATAATAATGAAAAGGATAACAAAATAGCAATCAAAAGAATGAGGGCTAGATTGGATAAAAAAAAATCTAATGCGATTAAATGATAAGGGATGAAATTAAAAACAAAATAAACTTAAAGAAGCATCAAATCTTAAAAAAAAAAAATAGAAATTAAAAGAATGAGACCAAACCCAAAACAAATTTATTTTAAAGCCAGAGTTCATAGACACATTTGAGACCAAATTTATAGTAGGTTTCACTCACTTTTAGAGTTAAATATTTATTTGAAATTATTCATGTATATAAATTCTCAAACATGGAATATTAACATGTTCAAAATAAGTTTTGAGTGAAACAAAAAAAATCAACTCAAAACACTATTGGTTGATATATTTGTTGTGAAACCTAAAACACTCTCTCCCACGCAAGCAAAATAAAAAATTGTCTTATTGCTTATTTAGTGTAAAGTTGAAGGGTCAAAAATAAGTTTAAGAAAAATTAGTATGAGTTCAACTTATATGTTAGCTCGGCTCAACTCAGACATTGGTACATTATTGGGCTTCAAGTCATGGGTTTGAGTTTTTTTTAATCTATTTTAAACTTGGATTTGGATTTAATCTAAAATTATTCTTTTACCAAGTAATTATTTTTTTCTAGCCTATTAATATATCAAATCCATGAATAAAGAGTATGAACAAACCTCTTTTACTTAAAAAAAATTCAAAGGGAAAATGTTTGATTTTTAAAGTAAATAATTGTCAAGTTTTTATTCTTTTTATGGTGAGTAATTAAGAAAAATAGAGGAAATTAATTCTGTAATTACTAAAATTAATTTTGCACTAGTTTTGCTTCAAAAAAATAGTATAAATGAAGGAATTTTCTAAACTTTGTAGTAGCTCTCAATCCTTCAACTCATTTTTTTCCCCATTTTTTTTGCCTATTTTCTTCCATTTTAGAGCCTAAGTTCTTGTCCTTTGTACAGAGTTTTTGAGTTCTTTTTTTTTTTTTTTTTTGATGTTTAAAGGAAGTGTATAATTTAAGGTAATGTTTAGTTATTGTCCTAAAACCAAAAAGATAGAGACATCGAGGACAAAGGAGATAAGATATAACTAGTAGCAAAGATATAATTATGTTTGGTAGTGGTGTACAAGACAATGATTGTCTTTGTATCTTGTTTTGTTGATGATAGGTAAGATAAAATAAAAATATGAAAAAATCTATTTTACTTTTAATATATATTATTGTCAAACTTATATATATTTTTAAAAACATTAGAAATTATTATTTTACTTTAGTTCATATTAAGTTTTGAAATTAATAATAATATAATAAATCTAGTTATAAAACTTAACCAGGCTAGGACCTAAGGCCTGAATTGGTCCAGGTTTAAGAAAAAAATATAAGAAGAATTGACCTAGCCTAACCAGTTCAAAAAAATTAGATTGATTATTGACCCAGGGTAAAACCTATGTCAAAAACTTGTTGACTATTTAAAAAAATATTTTTTTATTCAAAAACAATGTCATGAAATTACATCTAGCACAATCCAGGTTTGTCACTTTACAAATATCATTAATGACTAAATTTAAATATGGAAAATGAGCTTCTAGTAAGATAGTAAGATCTAAACTCAATAAGTGACCATGATTTATTAACTAATTTGTATAATGGTTAGCCTCACGATAAATATGCTTGATGAAAACTTATCATTGTATTTTAATAGGGATCCCTATTGCTTTAACTAGTTGAGAAATCTTAATTGAAATTTGATCTAACTGTAGTAAATTTCCAAGGCAAATAAGTGTAGAACTTGGCTCTTACTGATTATCTTGTTGGAATATTCTGAAAGTGCCATTGCTATAAGGAAAAAAAAAAAAACAACTTAATTATGATCCTTGGGCTATAAGTCACCTTAAGAATTAAAAGAAAAAAAAAACTAACATAAAAAGGATAGAGGCAACTCAAAACAAATATGAGCCATTGAATTTGGTTGAAAATGAAGGTGCAATTTGAGAAATGGAGTAGCAACTCTATACATACTTCTTAATAAGATTCGTATTCTTATTGCAAAGCGCTTTTCAATTTAGATGTTCATACCCTTTTGTTTTGTTTTATACTTTCAAAACCATTGGTGTATACCATGTTTGAAGTGTTTTTTTTTTAAATAAAACCATGATTGATGGGTGGCATTTTTTAGGTCAAATTTCAAATGAGTTCCATTTACTTGTGGTGTTAATTTTTTTTTGAAAATTATTATCTTACATTAATTTTTTAACATGAAACATTAAGATGATTAAAACAAAATAAAGGTGAAGAAGAAATCGATGTCAAAGAACCATTAGTTGATTTGTTTATTGTGAAATTAAAAACTTTTTATCCTACATAGAAGAAAAAAAAATACAATATTGTCTTGTAGTTTGACAAAGAACAATTGTCCCATTCAACTTAGACGCCATTTGGTAGTGCAGTAGAAAAATACTTTTTAAAAATTTTGAATTTTTTTTTTTGCTTTGAATTAGTATGTTTTTTATGTTTTCAAATCATTTTGATGTGCTAATCTCAAAAATAATTTTTAAAAAATAAAAAATATTATTGGCATTCTTTTCTGAGTGAAAAACACTTTGAAAATCAACAACAACCATACTCCTAAACACGCTCTTAGCTCAGCTCAAGATCAAGTATAGACGCAAGCATTGGTCATGAGTCCTAGGCCTTAGGCTTTGGGTCCTAGGTCCTGAGCTTGAGTTTGAGTTTTTTTGCTAATATCTATCTTATGAATAAAGAGTTTGAATAGTTGTCTTCTTCTTCTTCTTCCCGAATAGTTTTTCGAAGGAAAAAAGTCTTATTAAGGCAAACTAAATGTCATATTTCAAAATTTTTTATGGAAGGTAATTAAGAAAAAAAACATTGAAATTTAGTTTTGGTAATTACTAGAACATTTTTGCATCAATTTTGATTTTAAAAATCATTATAAAAAAGGGTTGAAGGAGAGGTGTTTTATACATTTTTCATTAGCTCTCAAGTCTTCAAATTTTTTGTTTTTATTTTTCAATTTCATTTGCCTTTTTTGTTTTTATCCCTCATATATTGAGTTCATTCTTTATTTGATTCGTTAACTTTTAAAGGAATTGCATACTTTAAAAGTATAGTTCTTGGAATCTTAAGAAAGAGTTTTGCACCAAAATATAAGTAATAAAACTTTAAAGATAAATTATCTAAATTGACAATAACAAATTTTCTTAAACAAGTATTATAGCTATAATATGGTTTTATTCAAATTATATAATTATCTTTATATATCATACTATTCTTGTTAGGATTCAAGTTTGCATATAACTTTTGATTTATAGGCATAGAATGAATGCTACTTGTTTGATTAGATATAATTGCATGATTAACTAAACAAAATGATCTACAGAAAAAATACATATTATATGATCTGTAAGTCAAATCTATACCTCACAAACAATATTAAAAAAATATATCTAAGTAATTTAGATATATTAATATATTGTTGAGAAAATTAGAAATTTTCACGTTTGGGTTTTCCTAATCTTTAAGAGTGTCAGTAAGTTTGTTTCTATTTACCTAGTCAATAGAAGTTTGTTTTGAACATTGGATAGTGTATATTTTCATGTTGCTTTTAGTTATGTATTAGTCTATTTATATGCTAATTGTTTATCAATGAATTATAAGAAAGTTGATCCTCTGCATTCTCTATATCATCTGCTTTCTATTGTTACTTTGTAAAAACATCCTATAGTATCTTGTTTGTATAATATATACTATTTTAAAATTAATGGTGTGAACTGTTATTTTATTCTATTATAAACATAGGAATTGAAAATTTAGTATTAATACCGCACACTAAAACCACAAAGAACATAGCATAAAATTCATCTATACTTATTAATTTATTTTTGAAATTTCTACAATCATTTAAGCTAGCAAATCCAAAGTAGGATGCTTTACTTCAAGTGCCTCATGAAAAAAAAAAATTACTAATTATGACTAACACATAATAGAATAAAAAAAAAACCCTTAAAAGGATGCTTTACTTCAAGTGCCTCATGAAAAAAAAAAAAATACTAATTATGACTAACACATAATAGAATAAAAAAAACCCTTAAAAAACTAGTGTGGAGTATACATTCAAATACCAAACACTACCATAAAATTAAATTGTAGAATATCAATAAATATAATATATTATATATATTATATATATATATATATATATATATATATATATATATTAGGGAATATTTTGTCTGTATTAATCATTAGCAATGGAATATTGTTGTAGAGATATAGCTCATCGGCTTTTCTGTTTATGTTAGCAATTCCATTGATAATTTCTAATATCAATAAAATTATTGATGGAACATTCCTTTGATATTTTAAAAAAATAGAATTACCAACAAAATAGTCTTTCCATGGCAGATTTTGTTGGTGATTTTCAAATTTTTTTCATAATATGAGTTTTAAGAAACTGACTCACACCATTTCTTAATATTCTACCATTGATGGGTCTGTATGCAATTTGACGACATAATCTCCAAAATAGATCAAACCCGTATAAGCCTACTTCCTAGCATATTCAACCTGTTTTAATGCAAGGAATGTAATATATCATCGATTTCTTTAACGAATATGATCAGTGTTGTCAAAATAGTTATTATATAATCAAAGATATATCAAGTGTTAATCCATATTAAACATATATCAACAAGCGATCCTAACACATGAAGATTGTTTCTCTTCACCATTGTCTAGTCTAGTGTAGTCTCCTAATATAAATATATAATAGTTTCTGTTCACTATTGTCATTTCCATGAAATAAAGGGAAAAAATAATTATTTTACAAAATTGCTTCAAACATAAGAAAATCTTACACCTATTCTTTGTTTAAGACAAATTTTCAAAAACTTAGATTCCAAAAGTAAAATATGCAAAAAACTATTATTCTACCATATACTGTTAAAGAAGGAATATAGTGTCAATTTACTGAGTTTTTCCACTATTAGTAGAAACATAACCTTTTTTCCTAGAAGCTCTCCAAAAGTAAATTCCAATATAATAAAACCCTCTGTCTTTTAACACAAACACACATTCACATTTGACCAGCAAGCATTGCTCTATACTTTAAGATTTAAAATAGGAGCTCATAAATCCAATACATATATAGGTGTGGCTAGCTAATAGAAAGGAAGACTTAGAACTCCAGATAATTAATTCTTGATTTAAAATAGTGTCTACATTGTAAAATTATGCATATTGCAACAAGAACCTCCTCCTAGTTTACAAGTTCAACATCTGAATCAGCATAGATGTTTATGGATGAAACACAAATAGTATATGATTTAACTTGCATAGATGTGTATGGATGGTACCTAGCTACCTACCAATTATTTATTCAATTTAAGAATAATTAACATCAATTATAATACCCTTATTATTGTTATTAATTACACAATAATTTATTTTTTTCTAAATTTTCATGAAAATCCTAAATTAGCTAAATTTAATTGGGATCCAACTAATTATCCATCATTTATTCAATTCAGACTTATTCAACTTAAAGTATGACCTTTAATTATTATCATTTCTATATGGTTTAATTTTTCAACTGAATTATTATATTGACAAAAAATAATAATTAGTACCCATTAAATTAACTATCATTTGTTCAATTGTAACACATATAAGTTACAAAATCACATTCAATTTCTTCAAATGACAAATGAAATTCATTATACCCAAGTCTCAAACAAACTCTAAAAATACAAATTTTATATTAATACACTAAAATTTGACCTATAAAACAAGTAAAACACTTAAATATATAAGTAAATTATAAAAATTAATTACAAATAAATTTTAATAAATTAATGATCCAACAAATAAATTGATGGGCTTGCTTACATGACAAAGTGAAGTTTGACAAGAAAATGAACCAAGAGAGGAAAGCTTAGGCTTTGAAAGAAGCGTTGACTGGTTGTTGTGGCTGGATTTTATGGTGTTGGGCGGAGATTTTAGAGAGAGAAAGAGAGAGGAGAGGTTTTCGACTGAAAATTCAAAAAGAATGAGATAAAAATTTATCAGGGTTGTGTTTAAAAATGTTGTTAGATTTAATTTTATCTTGAAATCATTGACAAGATTTTCATCAATTATTTAACTTGTAAAGAAGATTGACATATATTTTTTTTAATTTTATGTTTCAGTAAATTATAACATAATATTTTCCATGGATGTTTTTATTTTCAATTTCATGCAGTGAAACAAACAAATTAAAAGTTCTATATAGGGTACTTTTTGGAAAGCTGTTTCACTACTAATATCGAATCAAAAGGCATCTAAGCAAACAATGTTGGCATAATTTTTCTGTAAAGTTAACTTAGTAATCCAATCCTACTTTTCCAACATCTTGCAAGAAAATACGTGCAGCCATGTTTTTTATATCAAATACAGGCACACAATAACTTGTTTCATGTTGTGTCTCATCCTTTTTTTCAGCTAGTGATACAAAATTATTGTGTGGAGTGTGGTGTTTGTGTGGTCCATCGTTAAAGCTAGCTTCTAGCTATTTTCTTCGTCTTCAGACAATGTTTTTGTGGTCCAAAATATATATTCGTTTTGAGCAGCTGCTACAAAATAATACCATTGCTATGATCTAAATAACGACCAATTTCTCTTTGAAATAATTTATCCCAACAAATAAAAGATATTAGGAAGGGTAAATGAAAAAAAAAAAAAAAAACTATATAGAGTACTGTAGAATAAGGTATTCATTAAAAATAATCAAAATTTTATTATTAAATAATTTCTAATCGAGTAATTCATAACTTAAACAAATATAAAAATTGAACTAATCAAACTAGCAAAATTTAAAAAATAATAAAGAAAAAACAATAAAAATCTTTAAATACACTAGGGAATTCAAAATATAAAGAGAAAAGAAAAAATAAAATTAGCCTAAACACACTTTTAAGATCTAATTTAAAAATTTTAAGAAACTTATCTAGTTATAACCAAGTTTAAAATTTAACGTGTAAAATCTCCTATCATAATCTGAACACGTTGAATTGAAAATACCACCCTTTGCAATCTAGGTCTCTTTTTAGAGGTGTCTTTTTAGGCTTAGTCATACTTCATTAATTCATAAAAATCCCTACAATTTTATCCACATCATCAAATTGGGTAGATCCACGGCGATTTATAGAACCACATACATCATAATTTGAAAACTCTTTTTTGGAATTTATTATTAAAAGCTAGGTGATTTATCAAATATAAACATGTGTGCATCCATTTCCTAGTATATCACATGAAATAATTTACACTTCTTTTCCACTTATTTCACTACTACAATAAATTAATATATATGCATGATTTACGTTTATATTTGTTATTCTTTTAAGTAATACTTGTACTTTGTGATTCAAAATTTCACAATGCCATCATTATACAGTGATGATTAATTTTTATTTAGAAGAAAAGGTGAGAATAGTATTATTTGAACTTGTAATTTACTAATTTTTTTTTTTTTTGTTAATCATGAGTATCCGGGCTAGCTTACGCATACCTTAACTAATCCCCCAAGATTCTAAAATTAACAACTATATAAGTCTCTAGTAACTATGAAGTTTTGTGGCACTAGCTCAAAAATTGTGGCTTCTGGAAAGTAAACTCAGAGTCTGATTAATTGAGTTATACTCCTCAAAATTAACAAAATAATTTCAATTCAAAAAATTAAACTATTAGATAAATAAAAAAAATAATTTTAGATAAGTTTCTAATTATAATTAGTCAACAAAAAAAAACACCAACACATATATGTCATATCAACAAAGACAATTAAATTTAATAATTTAATTTTTTAAATTGATATAGTTTTTTTATTTAATATCAGAGATAAGTCGTTAGCATAGTCATGAAATTTAAATTGTATATTTTTTAATTAAAAAAATAAAAATAATAATATATTTATGCAAGTTTTAATTTTAAAATAATTGCATCTAAAATTGTATATTATAATTCAAGTTTCAAGTTTAAATATATTATAATTAATATAAAACTATGTTTAATAAATCACTTGCCAATCTAAACTTTGAGATACGAAATGATGATTAAATATATATAACTACCTCTTCAGGAAATTATTGAGAAGGTCCTCATTTTGAAGATGCAATAAGTAAGCAATCTAGATAATATTAAAGATCGTGCAAATCCAATAATATTTTGCAATGTCAATTTTGGGCGGTCATTATCGTATCTCTCTCGAGATAATGTTTCGCTTATATTTATCCCGAATTCCAATGAGTCTAATAAGAGTTGAGATCACAGTTTAACTTCATCAAAATTTGGTGCGATGATCACACGAAGCTTAAGCATTTTATCACGTAATCGCATTGTCAAAGGGGCCCATTACGTGTCTTTTCAACTTTCCACTGGCTTGTGCTCTAGCTAGACAGGAAAGCACGTTTCAAGTACGTTTTCGTTTGTTTTTTTTTAAATAAAATAAAATAATTTATTTTTTGAATTAAATTTAATATTAGAAATAATTTTAAAAAATTAAAAAAATTAAAAAAATAATTGTTATTACACTTTCAAAAACATTTTTAGTTAGTTGTGTCCTTAGGATTTAGCTTTTATTAAACAATTTTTTACTCATAAAATATGTTAAAATAAGATATTTTTTGTTTTTAAGTTTTATTTTTAACATGTTAATATCAAAACATTTTAAAAAATAAAAAATTTAAATTTTTAAACAACACGGACACGGCATTAAAAACACTCTCTATCAACTGCTTCAAACGTGCCCCACTATAATTAATCCATATTGGGGTGTGTAGGACATTAATAATTATCATCTGGGAAGTACTCTGGCCTCTCTTCTTCATGTTAAAGCACTGTCGTGATGCAAAGTGTGATGAATCATACTGTTTTTTTATCATGATAGTGAGAGAAGCAATTTCTTGCATGCTCTTCCAGCCTGTCGTTACTCAGGAAAATTGTTAATACATGACAAAGATTCTAATTAATGATAAAATTTGGTGAATTACGTATTTGTTTATTTTTGTATTTTAAAAATATTTTAAAAAAAATAAAATTTTTTATTTTTTTATTTATATTAAATTAATATATTTTTAGTATTTCAAATTATTTTAATATACTGATGTAAAAAATTATTTTTAAAAAATAAAAAAAATATTATTAATATATATTTTAATACGAAAAATTATTTAAAAAAACAATCATATACCCATTGAAGAAGCTATATATTATGTTAGATACATATGCATGTAGGAAGATCATATTTCATAATTATTAGATGTGTGGTAACCGGAAGGAAAGGAGAAACCTGTCGGGCCTATGTTGAAGGTAAATACAATTAATGTTAGAGAAAATAAAATATATCATTTATTAGTGGGAAGTAAATGGATGAGAAAGTAAAGAACGAAGAAATTTGGCACGGAAAATCTGCCCATGTAATTTATTTGTAGAGATTCCAGATAATAAATAACTGCTGTGGTCACTATGTTATATTTTTCTTAGGATTAAAGTTATCATAAAAAACAGTATAAAGAAATTAACAATTGATTTAGTAAAAACAGTTAGAGAATAATATAAATTATATTTTTAAAATTTCACCTAACAATTTAAAGCTATTAGATTGAGATAGTTATTTAACATGTTATCAAAACCTTAATGATCAAGCAGTCACGAGCTCAAATTTTATTTATTTTATTTATTTGATAAAAATTAAGCACAAGATAATATGTGTCAGTGCAAGTTTCAACCTAATCTTATTTTAAAATCTCATTTAATAGTTTAAGTTATTGAGTTGAGATAAATCTTCGATAAAAATAACATCTCAATGGATGAATCTAAAATCATGACTTTCGTATTATTGGAGGCAGAGGGTAGATTAGAGTATTCTTCAAAAACATTTCGGTCCGTATAGCTTGTTCTACTCCATAATAAATATTCTGGTCATAGATTCTCTTGGTCCCTTCATTTTTCTTCCAAAATGGAATCTATAGTAGCATCCCTTGAAAGTATTGATTGATTATTTTATAATGGAAGCTTAAAAAGAGATGAATTGAACAATGTGTAGACAGAACTATTTACAAGTTGGGATAAAATTTTAATAAATGAAAACACTTGGAAAAAAAAACTTAAGACCCTGCCCGTAAACTAGTCCACATTTTTCTTTTTTTCTCAAACTACTAGTCCACATTTCCTATTTACCCAGGTTTTCCAACCTTATATCCTATGCAATAAGGGCTTCGTACGGGTCAGCTACAAGAAAAGGCCAACCTGAGCTCTTCTTTCATATTGGGTTTTAAATAGTTCTAGGAAGAATACTCAATTTGTTAAAAAATTAAAATATAGTTTGGACTCTGTGTCTTTAAAATTTTTTAATTTTTTTTTATGTTTTTAAATTATTTTGATACGTTGATTTTAAAAATATTTTTTTTAAAAAAAATTATTTTAATATATTTTTAAATAAAAAATATTTTAAACTATAACTATAATTCCAGGCATGTTTTAAACCTAAGAGCTCTAAAAGAGGGTCAAAATTTTGTATAACCTCATACTGGAAGCCTTACTATACTCATGGATTCTATATAAAACCCAGCAATATTTTCTTGCTTCGAACGGGATTTCTTTCAACTTTTTTTCCTTCTCAGCCACTAGTGTCTTCACAATTAATTATTGAACTTGTCTAGTTTCTCGAGAACCTACCTGCATCTTATGCTTTGAACTAGTTATACAAGGAAAACCCTTCCCCTCTACTTTATAAGCTTTGGGTTATTATTTTCTTCTCAAAGGCAAAAGACTAAATTCCACATCATCTTTACTAAACTTGTACAAATTATTACTACATTCTGTTTATTTTCATCAACATGCTTGTTAGGTTCATTCGGAATTTTTTGAAGTGTGGACATGAAAATCTGTTCTATAAACGAAACTACTAGATATTCCAGTTAAATTAGACTATATTAATTAACTAACATTTAAGGACGTTTATTCTGTTTCCAAGGAAAGAAGATAGATAAAAAAACAAGAAAAAAAGTTAATGGAAATCAAAACATGAGTAGGTGAGAGCTTTATTGCAGGAGTTTTAAAGAAATTTGAAGAATTTAGAGAGCGAATGAAAAGAAAGTCATTTGGAGCATTAAAAGGTATAAAAGCTGCACCAGTAAACATTGCAGGTGTGCTTCAGTATCCTTCTGGCTCTGGGGTCCTTACTGCTCATATTTGTGCTGCATCAAACTCCAGAAATTGATTGAAGGTGTCGGTAAATCAATTAGATTGCCTACATAACTTGTTTTAATATTTTTTTTATGCATGCTCCATATCTTTTTACGAAAATGATACCTATACAACACTCCAATACAAATATATTTAAATGTACTGCAAGTTAATTAGAAAAATATTAAATATATTATTGTAATCTATTTATCCTTTGATTCAGTCGGTCTCTTTGATTATCATCAACAAATACAAGTTTTAATTAAATAACAATGCATGTAAAACCTTTAAACTCGTAAATATATGTGTTTGTGATTATGTAATAAGGGTAATTATTTCTCAGGATTTGAATGGTGATAGAATAAATATTTTTTGTTTTTAAATGGTTTATCTCTTCTTGTTCCATCAACCAAAGACAAGGTCATGAACATAGTATCATAGAGTCCAGTCCAAGCAACTTAGCTTAGAGATGATGGGTTTGGTAAAGGCTGTCGGACCTATTATCTTCAAATTCAAACCAAATATTGAAACCCGAACATATATAAATTTAGAGAGTTGACAAATCTATTATTTTCAGGTTCAGCCAAGCGTTGAGCTAATACTCTTTTTAACTCTTAAGAATCTTAGGCTTTATAATTAGACCATGAATGAGAGATATTTTAATATGAATAAGTCAGAGATATTTATTTTGATGATTCGAAGATATTTTCCGTTTACATGTTAATCCTTTTTTTTTGTTTTCTAAAAAGAGACAATCTTCATAGACTATAAAAGGGACCTTGATATCTTTCAAAGGCAATTTTTTTTTTTCTCAACTCCTAATTGCATATCTTTTCTTTAGAATTCTTCTCTAAAAGATGATTGTATTTTTTCTAAAATGTATATTTATTTAAGCATCAGAAAATCCTTAAAGTTACAAGAGTAGACCTTTTATAAATATCAGGTGTTATCTATCATAATCTTGACTAGAAAAAAACGATTTCAAATCACCAAAATCAGGGAATTAACACATTATCCAAGACATTAGCTAGGCCCCCAAGCTATTGGATTCATACCAGCCTCAATAAATGGAATCGGATTTCGAGCATGTATGGTAATTGTAATAATACTTGTTTTTTAGAGTAATTTTTCATTTAAAAATGCATCAAAAAAATATATTTTTAAATTTTTAACATCGTTACATTAAATGATACAAAAAAAAAAAATTGAAGCAAAACAAATTAATTTTTTCTAAAATATTTTAAAATATAAAAATAAACCAGCTCTATATGTCGAATATTGGATTTTCAACATGCTTTTTTATATATATAAAGAGAGAAAACATTCGATGCAATTCAATCAATTAGCTCCCTTTTCGGTGCAAGTTGCGATCGATTGAAAGTTATTTATCAAGGAAAATTACCCCACATAATATAAATATCTGCATAATAGACAGGCAATTTCTAAATATAACTCGCATTTCAACAACAGGTACGGTATTTATGGCCTGCTCTATCCTCTGTATTTTGGTTCCGGTGCCTGATTTATTCCGGGGCACCTCTACATAAAGTTTCATAATCCAGTTTCACTGTTTTCAGAGTCCTATATCAAAGTGGTGTTCCAGACATGTTGAATGCATCAGGCTAAATTGATCCCTTTAGCTAGTTATTTACAGTATTAGCTTCATTTTAACCTACTTTAAGAATGGTTTCATGCCAAATCTGAATATATTTGTTATCACCAGATTTACATTTCTTTTCAAGTAGTTTTAGCAGACCTTTTTAAATCGTTGACACTCGGGTCAAAGAACTAATCAGAAGTGAAGAAAATTGAGAGAAACATATA